>NC_134700.1:66540999-66583499 GCF_043290135.1 Rhipicephalus microplus | reverse complement strand
TTGGCAATTTCCTGCTTAAAAGTTCGATAGATCTCTAGTGCGGACTTCTTAATCGCCCTGCGTTGATGCAGCGCCACCCCGTGGCCTCCACTCGCAGCTCACAAAGCTCTCCCATATAGTTACGGCGAAGCTGTACGACCAGTAAATGCATTGAAGTACTCTGGTCGCATTTCTTCTTTTTTTCCGCCTGGTTTTCTCAACGCCAGAACTTACTTTGCGCGTTGAGGCACGACTCCTTTGACGAATTCGTTACTGAAAAGGGCATAGTAAATGTGCATACGGTGCCGATAGGCCACATCGAGGGCTTGCAGGTTCTTCCTTTTGGTTTAAGTTTGATGTTATAATGAAACAACACAAGCGAAGTGATTCTTTAGTCGAAGCGCTGCGAGAACCCGAGCCGAACGGTAGTGTGCATTTCGAGTTTTCGAAAACGCGTATCGGTCGACAAGATGAAAAATTTATTGATGAACACGTTCATGAATTTATTTAGCACGTTGAGAAATCTGACCTATTAATTAAGCACTTTAGGAAACACCTTTTTCTGTCACGCAGTTGCAAGCATGCCCGCCAGCACTGAATCCACTATAGAAATTTTCAGAGAAATTAAGAGAAAATATGCCAAGAAAAGTGAAATAAGAGTTCTTTATTCTTGAACTCTATTTGAAAAATGACGTCAAATCGCGAACTTATACCTTTGTTCCACTTTACATCCACATAGTTTGTAAACGGAGTGAAATTAAGAATGGCGAGCCACATCATTTTTATTACGCCCTAGAGGTGCATTGTTAAAATGAGAGTAGTATTATGCCCTTAAAACGCCCAATTTGACTAATTTGTGTTTACAATGTGGGAAAAGGGAAATGAAAAGAGTTTTGCTGTCTTCGCGCAGCTACATAAAACAGGAGCGCACTTCTTAAAAACAAGCCTTCAGCGCCACAAATCGACCTTGTATGTGAAAAATTGAGCTATTTTATCGGCAATACACAGGTACTGAAGTCTCATTACTCAAAAACAAATAAAGAATGAGGAATAGCTGTGAACGATTGAGTTTATTATTGCAGGTTCACCACTAGAAAAATTCGAAGTGGATGACTTTCGCTTCAAAAGGCAGCCTCGCTGTGGTGGTCTAAAGGTTAAATTACTTGTCTATTGACCCGTAGGTTGCGGGAGCAAATCCCGGCGTCGGCAGCTGCATTTCCGATGGAGGCGAAAATGATGTGGGCTCGGGTTTGGTTGCATGTAGAACCTTATGGGGCTGCGATTTCCGAAGCCTTGCACTACAGCGTGTTTCAAACTCACGTGATGGTTTTGGGACGTCAAGCCCTACATATCAAGAACGAAGTCATCTTCCTTAGACACCACCATCTTTTTTTACGTATCCCCCTAAACCCCCTTTGAAGGCGTTTTTCGTAGTGCCTATAGGATGCAAGCTGGAACACAAGCCCAACACCATAGAGAAATAATAAAAGAAAAAAAAACAAGTTAAGAGTAGACACTCCTATGAACCATGGCGGCCCAATCGACTCGAGCACACCTGGTCGTTGGTGAGAGCAACTAGCCTGCGCTTCAGGTTTCGGTTTGACTGGCGCGAATTTAGGATTATTGTGCCCAAGCGACGTCTGGCTGTGGCTAAAGTTAATGATTTCAGATCACTTTCTCTGTCCAAATTGCAAGCCTATTGTTTGTCGTTGTGATTTAGTGATTCCCTATTTTGTCTAACTCAAACTTGTTCGTACGAATCGAGGTCAAGGCGTAAATTTTATTTCGACTAAATTGAAACAGTAAGAGATAAGGTAGTCAAAATGCACCACGGCCTTATTCATCGCACTTGTTTTTTTTAAAGCGGCCAAACTGTACCTCAACCAGAGAGACAGGAGAGAGACTGTCCGCAATGTTTTTATTCCAAGGCAAGGTAGAGACTGAGAATGTAAAAAGCACAAAATCAGAAAAGCATTACACTGAAATACAGTGCTATACTGCATCGGTTGCAAATGTTCACGTCCTTCTGCCGCATACCGACGCAAGCTATTCTTTTAGCGAACCTAGCCGTCACCACAAGCTTCAGAAAAAGGTTACACAGCGCGAATAGCACACTACGTAACAAATATAAAAAGACGCCCCACACGAAGCGCTACCTATGTGAGTGTGTTTACGCTTCTTGCATGGTGTGTTATTCGCGCAATTGTAACCTTTTTCTGAATCAATGATCGAACTAGCCCAACAACATGTCATTCAACAAGCTTCGTTTGTAGACATGCCTCACCTGCTATCTCCTGAGCAAAAACACGGAAGCAGCCGGCATCGACGAAACCTTCCCATTATGCCTGGGCTTGTCACACGCTTGTATGGCGCGTACTCAAATTTTCGCGAATCGTAGAGGCTGTTTATGGCTGTCTGACTTAACAAAAATACCATGTGAGGTGTGCTGATTGAATTGTTTTTATTTATAAAGAACATGGCAAATATGGGCGTATATTTATTATTTTGTGAATAACAGTCCGTCGAATTGATGGTAACTTTTTTTTCGCACTTGCGTCATCTGGCGTTTGGCGAGAGCACTAGTTTGTTACGTATAGTGACGTACATTTTTACACCTAATTTCGCTGACTGTCCACTCTTAGCTTTCTCTCCCTCAATGCCAAAACACGCTAAAAGGCCGGAACCCGTGTTCAGTGTGTAGTATAAAATTTTGTGTTTGTGGGTGTTCGTGAGTTGGGACCCAATTAGGCTTGATATTAGTCTGTTGTCAAACCTTTTTTTTTTTTCATGAGTGTCTCACAGTACCATACATTACCCGAGTGTTGCCCCGTATAAAGTAGCCGGGACGCTGAACAAGCCTCACCCTTAAGGTACTTACCTCGCCCCTAAACTCTGCATGAAAAGGAATGCGTGCCCGGGACAATAACAGCACTTCCCAGTACAAATGTTGTGGTCCGAGCACGTTCAGTGTGGCTACTAGAAGCAGGCATACTCGTGACGCCGTCAAGCCACGCAGACCTCGTAGCTACCGGCAGTACCAGCAGATATATAGCCTTCGGCCTCATTTATACATTGCTTCCCGTTTCCTTATGCCACTGATGGACACTGCCGCGTAATTCGGAGAAACGGAGCGGCGGTGTCTTGTACATTTAACGCTGAGTTTTCTAGAGATAGCTTTAGTGAAAACGCAACTATAATGAACTTCGTTTGCTTGGAGAATAATTGTAATGAACCAGCGCAAAAAATAGTGTAGCCCCGTTAAATGAGCTGCTATATCACAAAACTTAACGTCTTATGAAACAACTAAAACAAAAACGAAACAGGGGACATAAGAAAAAGAAACTCGTTTTCTCAGATTGAAGCACACCACTTTGTAAATTCGGCAACACCCAGCGAAAGCGGAACTTCGTCAATTACAATTTCACAATAACCTCATATCGTACCGACACTAAGAAGTGAACATATATTTCAGTCTTTCACCAAGGTGTTTTGAACTAGCGTTCCCGAGCTTTACGTAAATGTCTCGTCGTCTTATCTCTTTAACTGCAAAATAATAGGCGTATGACTGGCGCTCCCGGCGTGTTTCCCGTCGACTGGCGCGCCGCCAAGCCCGATCGTCGTCAAGCGCGGAGTGGGTCGGCGCTCTCCCTTTCTTCACGGAAACGACGCCGTCGTTGACGCGCGCCACCCGAACGAGAGAGGCACGTGCGCCGCCGCAAGACGCGCTGTGCGCCGTGGGCGTCGACAGCGTGGCGCTCGCTTCCGAAGGTTGGCTACTTGCACGCCCACTGCAGCGAGACGTTCTTGGCCGAGAAAGCAAGCGCAATGAGCCCACCGAGGGCTGCGCCTGGCGTTCCCCAGCTGCTGTGCCTGTGCTAAGACAAGCGCCGGCTTTCTTAAAGGCCTGCATTCGCCGAAGTTACGCAAAAAGCCGCCGGTTACTGCGTCCAAGTTTTGTCGGCAATTTTTGTATCGAGGCGTGGATTCGCGATTGCCTTTGACACTTCCAGTGCTAGTCAAGTGAAAGTTGTGTGCTGACACCCATGTGCTAGAAAACGTCTTTTGAATGCGGACAATTTCGTTATTGGTCGGCTTCGTTTCAACGTGGTGTCAAGCTGCGATAGTATTTTCAGCGAAAAACCATCATTGTGCAAGAGCCGATACTCGTCTTGCCGTTTCTAAGTTTCCCGTGTGCGCTGCCATTGGAGTGCATCCCGTTTAACGGCTCATCGAGGGTGCTGCGGAGAACGGAGGTACAGCAAAATGATTCTGCAGGAGAGCACGTGTCCTGTCTGGACGATGTTGGTCATCGCGACGACCCTGGCAGCGGCCACAACGCCTGTGTCGAGGTTTCCTGTTCCGAACGAAGACCGAGAAGGTGAGGCTGGTTTCTTACTCAAATATAACACTCAGTGACGCTGCTGTCACAGAGGACACTACCACCTCATGCTAAGTGCGTCCTCACTTCGTACTCATGAAAAATGCATGGATGCGTAGTAGTACTCACGGAGTCAGCAATTGGGAGCCGTATTCAGCAACACATTTCTTAAGCTAGAACCATTTCATGTGCAAAAGAATTTGGCTCTAATTATACTGAGGTCATTCAAAGAAGTAAGAAGATTTAAACCATTTCTTTGCGTATTGTAAGCGCTTTTGGCGTCTATCTATCTATCTATCTATCTATCTATCTATCTATCTATCTATCTATCTATCTATCTATCTATCTATCTATCTATCTATCTATCTATCTATCTATCTATCTATCTATCTATCTGTCTGTCTGTCTGTCTGTCTGTCTGTCTGTCTGTCTGTCTGTCTGTCTGTCTGTCTGTCTGTCTGTCTATCTATCTATCTATCTATCTATCTATCTATCTATCTATCTATCTATCTATCTATCTATCTATCTATCTATCTATCTATCTATCTATCTATCTATCTATCTATCTGTCTGTCTGTCTGTCTGTCTGTCTGTCTGTCTGTCTGTCTGTCTGTCTGTCTGTCTGTCTGTCTGTCTGTCTGTCTGTCTGTCTGTCTGTCTGTCTGTCTGTCTGTCTGTCTGTCTGTCTGTCTGTCTGTCTGTCTGTCTGTCTGTCTGTCCGTCCGTCCGTCCGTCCGTCCACCCGCCCGCCCGCCCGCCTACGTCTGGGGGCTCTCAGGAACACCCCCTTAACCTGGGGTACATCAAAATTAGTATGGCAGGGTAAGATCGTTTGACGAATACCACCCGCTGGTCATGACATGAATAATGCCATTATCTTGTCACGTACATCGTCAAACAGTTTGCGAAAAGCAGTGGCACTACTCGGAGACCAATGTATGCATGTCTGTGACACATCTGATAGATATTTTATATCTGCCCAGGAGGCACGAGAACACACATCGATATACATAGATAACTTTACGCTGGAGTGTTAAAAACACCTGTAATAAGCAGCGTTGACCGGACGATTGCAAAATAGAAGTGTAAGTATTCCAGCATGAATTGAACCCTATAGCATCCTGTGTGGCATTCAAGTATTCTACCGCAGAGTCACAGTATGCCTCGGCTCTACTTTTCAAGTAGGCCCAACTGTTCGTGCAACGTGATTTGTGGTTGCGGGAATGGCTGTACAGTTTTATAAACATTACTTATTTACCCCTGCCCCGCCACGGTGGTCTAGTGGCTAAGGTACTCGGCTGCTGACCCGCAGGTCACGGGTTCATATCCCGGCTGCGGCGGCTGCATTTCCGATGGAGGCTGAAATGTTGTAGGCCCGTGTGCTCAGATTTGGGTGCACGTTAAAGAACCCCAGGTGGTCGAAATTTCCGGAGCCCTCCACTACGGCGTCTCTCATAATCATATGGTGGTTTTGGGACGTTAAACCCCACAAATCAATCAATTATTTACTCCTATGATACAGCAATGATATCGGGTTGACGTAAATTGTAGTTGGACACCATCCGCCTAAGTTGATTTGTGAAGCAGTGTTGAGGGCTACCATCCTAAGGGGCCCTATTGCGAACACCAGCTCAGCCTACCACTTGTTGTGTTCCTAATATCCAGGTCACTGTTGGCATCGTTACGAACTGTAAAGAACTGCTAATATAAAACATATGCGGCTGTTTAACGTATGTGTGTACGTAGAACTGTTCATATATTTAGCGCCACTTCATAAAATCTCGATCTACAAAAAATAAAAATCAAACTCATTCACCTTTCATTCGCATGCCTCGCATTACTTTGATTCCCAAGGTACGTGGGGTCTGCCACTTTTATATTCAGGCGCGAGAATACAGTGTTTCAAAACGCTAACATAACCGCTTAACAGGGCCCTTAAAGCACACCAATTTCAAAGGCGAGTCAGTGGTTTCATTCTTGCCTTCGCTACCCTTGCTACAGGCGCTATCTCCTCCTCACCACTTATTTCTTCTCGAAACGTGTAGAGTGTGAGCTCTAAGCGTTGATCCCGTCAGGATTTCTCACTTTTTCATTGCATGCTGCAGTTCTCTGTGCTTTCGCGGCCACCAATACAGGAAACGAAGTGAAATTCATTTATGGCGCGCGATAGTCACGCGAGATAAGGCATAACAGGCAGGCGAATGAGACGGCAAAATAGCGTAAGTGAAAATGTATTGCAGATATCTTTCGTATATCGACCGATGGAAAGCTCATTTAATCCTTATGTCACGTGATCACAGTTCTGGCGCCACTAATTGTGCCACTAAGTCGAGAAACACCAGGAGAGATTAACACAGTCATTTTTTTTATTTTAGAGGCTGTTTAAGGGCTGTTTAGGACCCGTGCAAGCTAAGTGTACGCCTTCTTAAAGGGAAGTTCGTAGGCTAGGTTAAACTTGATGTGGCCAAGGGGCAACAGAGGCACGTGAATGTAAACACTTGCCGTAGTGTGAGAACGACGCCCGACGCAAGCGCCCGCGGCGCACAAATGGGCTAGAAATCACAAATGTAATTTTTTAAAGGCCATGTAGTGTTTCTTATGGTTTTTTCAAATATTTCAATGCAAAAAGTTAAGTCCGAATGTCGGCCGACTTTTCTGTGTCACCTGAAGGGGCCAAAATCTGATCCCATCCACAGCGTTCACCAATATTCATCTGGCTTCGGCGTGCATACTTCAAAGGCAATTATTGCGCATATCTGACGCGCAACTTCAACACGTCAATATTTTTGGTGTGTTTAATTATATTCCAAAAGTCATACATATGTAATTCTAAGGAACGTATACTACAGAGTGTATAACGCTGAGTTGACTATAGAACGCTATGCATGAAAAGGTGGGGGTTTCCTGCGCTTTGCTGAGACGATACAGTTGTGGCACTTACCTGTCATCTTGTATTGTACAAATTATGGCGCTGAGATGGCGCGCACATGCCACGCGCTTGCTGTATAGGAGGCACTTCATTTTCCAAGACTACTGCCAGGTGACGCTCGTTTCTTCCGCAGTTCCTCCAGTATCCTATTCACCTGTTTTCTCGTGCAGGACATCAAATAACCGTTTTATTCACTCCCTCGAGATGCAAGACATTCGCAGTGAAACATGCAAATACAGGGAAACTTTTTTGGCATGTTTTTATATTCATTGGACAACCGGCTCCTCTAAAAATGGAGCCTGTATCACGATTGATATAAACGTTTTTAAGGGCTGTTTTCACGAAAGAGGCTTTGGCAAACAGCCAGCCAAGCACAAATATTACCACGTATCATCCATGCCGTATCATCAGACACCACGATAGCCTAATGCCTGACGTGTTGTGATGTTAAGTTGAAAGTTGCATGTTTGTTTACTGGCCACAGCGGCCGTACTTAAATGTGGGAGAAATTAAAAACCACCCGTTTAGAACATACGTATAGGCGCGCGTTAAAGATCGCCACCTGTTCAAAGTGATTAACAAAAAAAAAAAGAAAATGGAATGTTTCAACCCTCAATATTCTAACGTTGTTTTATTGTGGAATTGTCTTGACTTCAAGTATATCTACTAAAAGACCGTTCGATAGTTGTCGACCGTAAGTGTGCGTGACACTCTGCACAGCGGGCAATTAGCTCAGAGGGAAATGCAGATATACGTAATCTTCTTCCCCTTCAGCCTTCAGGGGCAGTACGATTTTGATTCTGCCAGCACATTACACTGATAGATTGAATAAATAAAAGGTGCCAGGAAACTCCGGCATTATAAGAGCAGCAACGATTGCGTCCCATCGCCCCGCAGTCACATTCCCATGGAATGAACCACTCTTTCAGCCTACGCATTGCTGGTGCCACTACGTAGCATCGCCATCACAGGCCTCAGCGCTGCTATGCGCTCACCTACCTACTCTTATCCAGCTCACTATACTATTGACTTGATAATATTTGTGATCTACGTTTGTAGGCCTTATATCCAGAGCAACGTAGTGACTGAAATGTATGGATAACTTTCCGCACTTGCAAGTTTAGTCCACCAACTTTTGATGAAAAAGAGTGTATCGGAACGTCAGTAATAAATGCGGAAATTATATAGACAGGGCCAACTCTGGATGAACAGAGTGGGAGTTCTGAGAAAGAAAGAGACTTCAAGAGGTGAAAAGTTCTCGTAGAACCGGTTAGACCACTTCAAAAAGGGCTCTCGTCTTTAAATTAGCACCTTCCTTCTTCAGCGTGCATGTGTTTGGTTTGAGCACCCTCTCTCAACTACATAAGTGGGGGAGAAGAGGGATAGCGCACGAACAGGGGGCGCGGGGTGAAGATGTGGAATAAAATAACATTAGAGAGGACATGGCATGCAGATATGCATGCGTAATATCATAAATTGTGGTGTTTAACATTCAAAAAATTGTATATAATAATAGAGGATGCCGTAGGAAAGGACTCGGGGAATATCGACCACCTGTGGTTCTCACATGCGCTTTAAGCGCACGCGCCTGCAGCGTCTACGCTTCCACCAAGAACGCGACCACCACGGCCGCAATTTGATGTCACGACCGCTGTGTCATCAGTCAAGTCCCGTAACCAGTATAACAGCGTGGCGGGTCGGTGTGTAGGGGGGAAACATCGCCCGCGTCGCAAAGGTATAAGGTGAGTGTGTCGTTCCAGTAGCCCATGCAGGTGACAAGTGAGTAGCTGCAGATGACCATTTTATGTTGATCGGTATGGTTAGAAATTGCCAGAAAAAAAAAAACGGGGATGAAGTCTCGCTGGCTTGCGTTATGCTTGTCGGGCATAGTGGACTGATCCAAGAGCTAGATTGAAATGTACTTTCCCTCTTCGACTAGCCTTTTGTGTTTAGGCTAGAGTGTATAAGAAGCATACGCGCGCTCAGCTGGGTGGTTTCCACCTTCATGAACGCTACACCTCTTTCTGAAGTGTTGGCTCAGCTGCAGTAACACCCTTTCTGCAAGAATTTTTACAACTCCGTACGGGCCCCTCACAGCATAGATAGTGCTAACAATCGGCATAAACGAGTGGAAAGCTGCCGTCATTACGGTTCAGTGTGGTATCAGGAGTCATAATAACGCTTGTTGCTGCGGCAACCATTCATGGCCTACCGGGGTAAACAAGATTCACAACGACCCTTGAAAATCAAAAAGCAGGTATCAGTCTCTTTCGTGTAGTCTTTATATTTATAAGAACATTGCGTGCACGTTATTTTCCTTCGAGTAGGTGAAGAGTGTGTTGCGTTAGTGCTGAATGAAGACCATGCAAATATATTAGATTGGATATGCATTGTAATATAGTTCCATAAGACACCATAGGTAGCTTTGGTGTCCTATGGTGCGGAAGCCTCGGCAAGTGCGTCATAACTAATGCATGTTGTTCAGCTAGTTGGTTAATCGATTATGAAGACATAAGCTGCGTAAAAAAAGACAACACATTAGAAACATACAACTCCCATGCATGAAAACGCACTTTTTCAAGTGGGTTATATTGACGAGTTTGACAAGAAGCAATAGCGCCGATAACCGAACAATCTGCGCAAATGTTGCAAGAACACGTGCACGTTACAATCTCGGAAAGATCCTGTAATAGGCCCATCAAAAATTTATTTTATTTTTTACGTGATAAAAAGTATTAGTGAACTAACACATGTGTTAACACTGCGGCAGAATGTCGACGGGTGTTTTCTACAGCTGGAAAAAATAAAATTCCTTTCAAGACATGAACAAGAATACAAAGAGAGATCAATGAAGCATTCCTCATAGCATAAACAGGTTACACGTGTGTTAGTTCACCCTCGTTATTTTTATCACTCAAAGACATAGACATTTTAGATGGGCACGTTAGAATCTTTCTAAGATTGTAGCGCACACGTCGTCTTGTCACATTTCTGCAGATTTTTAGGTTATAGATGCGACTGCTCCTTGTCAAACTATGATTGTTGTACCTTCAAGAACACAGTTGGTAGTCTGCGCTTTGTGTGTGCCTGTTCTATGCGTCTAAGGTGTTATCCTCTTTGTGGTGTTTAAACATAACGTTACAATAAACTTCACTTAATTTAAATATCATAGCAGTTCCTTGATGTCCCATCGAACATTATTAGAGCCGCAGGTATAGACATACCCGCACTCTTTACATGGATAGTGTATTCGGTGCCTATAGCTACTTATACCATGGAAGATGGTATTTGATACCGGCACGCATGCTTACCTTTTCTTATGTGATCGGGCATATTTTGTGATAAGTATGAGCTCTGCGTCATTAAACGCCACAACCATACTGTCACGTGGCCGGGACCTTGACGAAGACAACAGTTGGGCTATCAAAGAAGGAACTCTTTATTTGACCGAAGTTGTGGCCGGGAAACTGAATATCAGAGTACAGCATTACACACTGGCACTGATAGTGGTGAACAGAGCGTCGGTCGCTGATAATTGATAATCTGATCCGTGGTAACACTCGTCGACAGTTATACGTGCGGAGATGAACATTCGAGTGCTATCGTTGATGGCCGACTTGGTTGAGAGTAAACTAAGCTCTTCGCGTTCGGGCGCTCAAGTTGAACGGATAATCCGAAAACTATCTAGCATCATATTGAACATCCTGGCACGGATTGCACAAGACAGTTTCTGCACGTCCGATATGCCGGAAACATAAAACATGTAAAGAATCGTGTGTGGCAATATGACGGTATATACGACCGCGTACTAAGCTTTTCTTCGTGATTTGCCGTAGTACCTGGCTTTAGCCCTCGCTAGGACTGCAGAGCATGGTATAACACGTTTTCTAAAAGTAAATCTGAAGGAGCGAGGACAATGAGTGTGATATCGGCGACAATGCAGAGTAGTCATAAATGAAGCCGCATAGTCGTTATATAAGAATTCAACAATGACTTTCAAGTATTTCTCCGCTCTGACACAGGCCTTCTGCTTTGTGACAAACGATGTGTGGGTGCTTCGGCTATGGAGCAAGAAGAACAGATCTGCAGCTAAAGCTTTACGCGCAGGGGGCTCCAGTGTGTGTACACTTTCGAAACACTCTAAAACTGAGCCACATTTCGTAACGTTGCACCATAATATCAGATAAAAGCATGAAATGCCCCTTCTATTCGGCCGTACAATGTATGCCAGACATCCCCCTCCCCTAAAAAAGAAAAAGAAACATCGATGACTTCCTTTTTTATGTCAAAGCAGTCGACAACATGCCTAATAAAAATCGCGAGTGGCAGCGTGAATGTGGTTATACTACGGCTATCAACAACATTCGCTCTTAAGTTTGTCGCGGTAAACAAACAGGATTCACCCATCCGTGTTCCTTGAAGGTCCTTGTGGAAACAGCCGCGGAAAGGAATTTTCTCGGCACGTAAACAAATGCTTGCGCAGGCCACCAACCTAGAATAAGGTTTACTTAAATAGCGGACCTCCATCTTCGTAGACAGCAGAACAAATGTATGCAGCATCTACAGTGAAATCTCGGTGATACGAATCTCGTAGGACCACCAAAATATTTGTATCATCCGAAATTCGTACAAACAGAAACCACGGAAAATGGGAAAATGAGCATGCGACAAGAGAAAGCTGGCGTGCATCCCCGTTTGTTCTTTTTCATGGCGGCAGCAATGTAAGAAAGTGCACTGAATAATTGTGAGCTCTGCTTTTAGATGTCGGTAATCATTCAAAAACTTGTGATTATACTACCTGTAAATACGTGTTTATTTACTGAACCGGTTGTGCCATGACCAGCTACATCAGTTGCCCCTTCCAACATTTTAGCATGCTTTTTCGAATAAAGTAAGAGTTCTGCGGCGAAGTAATAAAAAAGTGCTTGGACGCACTAGATCAAAGTCTCAAAATTTCAGAACCATGGTCCTTTGTCCTGGTTCTTTTGTCGACGAGATATTGGGGACGTTTTTTTTGGGGGGGGGGGGGAGATTTACGACCGTGCCTGTAGAAGTGTGGCCTCAGCAGTCACCATGTGAATGTTGTGAGGCATGAGCCCTTCGCGAAAGCGTCCTGACCTTTTTCGGTCCTCGTTCACCTTTCGAAAATGTCGGATGCTGAAAGCAGGCACACCTAAACACAGTACAACTACAGCAGCTCACTTCCACTCGTTAATAGAAAAAGCATGGGGTCAATGCTCTGTGCAATCCAAACGTGAAGGCACGTGGTGCAACACTAGAGCCTCAAAGATCGCGCACACGACCTCACAGGCCGTCAGGCCGTGGCGCATCTCTGAAGGTTTATTCTGACCGTAATAAAACTATAATTGCGAAACAATTCATAGAAACTTCGGTGACTTTGAGCGTATCTATTTATCTATCTAGCCGCTTATGACATTTAGCTCTCCTCGCCGTTTCAATAATGGTATCAATAACAAACTTGCTATGGCATAACGTGACTGTATGATGAGTGTAACTGACCAGTCATAACATGAAAATCGTGACATGGATGTCATGAATGTCATCATTTACATTTCATGAGCCTGCAGCTCTTGCGGTGGTTTCGTTCACATGGCATGTTGCAAAACTGGTATGGTATGGCACGATTGCATGGGAAACACGAGCGACAGACCCTAACATAATAATCATAAGATGCCTGTCATGTAACAGAATGAATACATGACACGCTCATGATGTGCTGGCGGCCGTTTAGATAGGTTCACTTATACCAAATTTCGTATTACGGGACGTGAATGGAGGACGAATTTATGATACTGGTGTAAACATGATAAACATGAGATGTGTGTCATGTGACAACATGACTACATGCTACGCTCATGATGCGCTCACGGCGGTTTCGCTAGCTTCACATGTACCACACTCGGTATTACGTGACGCGAATCGACGACATAGGTAAATAACACATCCAAACATAATAATCATGACATGTGTGTCATGTAACAACATGAATACATGCCAAATTGATGATACCCTCGCCTCCGTTTTGCTAGCTTTGAAAGTATTACGGGACGCCAATGGATGACAAAAATATGTGACCGGTGCAAACATGATGATCATGAGATGTGTGTAATGTGAGAACATGACTACATGCCTCAGGCAAGGCGCCAAAACATTTCGAAGTGACGCGTTGCGCGTGCTCGCCGGCGTTCATTTCATCGCGCCGGTGTTGCCACGCTGGGCGCAGGTCATGCCATATACTCGAAGGTGCACGCCACGCTACGTTGCTTTGACGCGTGCGCGTTTCAGCGTGTCCGGCGTTTCTCCACCACGAAAATAGGGAGACGCAGTGTTGTCTGGGTAACGCATTGGCGCGAAGCGCAGCATGTCGCATTTCGCACCGGATGCCGTCGGACCACGCTGCGGACGCTGGTCGCGCCTGATGTCAGATTATAGAGTGCTCGCGTTGTTTTGCCAACAAAGCGTCACTGTGCCCAGCGTGCGTACGCGTCAAGGCTACATTGGTGTATATTGGGACCTTCATGATGCACTCGCAGCCGTTTTGCTATCTCCACATATACCAAATTTGGTGTTACGTGACGTCAATGAATGAAGAAACATTTGAGTGGTGCAAGCACGATAATCCTGACACGCGTGTCATGCAAGAACATGACAACATACCACGCCTATAGCGTGCTCGCGACCGTTTCGCTAGCTCCACATATACTAACTTTGGTATCACATGACGTGAATGGATGACGAAGGTAAACGACACATCCAAGCATGATAGTCATGACACGGAAGTCATGTACGACATCATTTACCTCCACCTCCGTAAGTTGTGCTGATTTTAAAATGGCATATGAATATTTCTCATTCGTGCTTCATATATCATCGATTCCCACTGTACGTGGGATCCTCTATTTATTTTTCTTACGCCATGATTTCGACGACATCTCATTGCGGCGCACATGCCCGCGTTACATTCGCGCGCTCAGCCATGTTTGGCGCGTCTTCCGCGACAGCACCCAGCACCTTTTCGTACCTGGGCCGTAGCGTATATGTTTGTAACAAACATCGCATGGCATGGCGAACTAGCGCTGGAGTTTCCGCGGACAAGGAGAGCCGCCCTGTCGAGTGCGGCCGAGAACAATCAGGCGTACAAACAAATGCTAAAGTGAACCGGGCGCGCTAATCGCTCGAGGAAAAAGAAGCTTCGAGACAAGCGTTGTTGTTGTATTAACAAATGCCACAACCACAAAGAGATGTTATTAGCAGAAAAAAGTAAACCAGACAATGTATAGTTGATTTCCTCCAGCGTCGATTTGCACCAATGCGCATAGATTGGTGCTCTGCAAAATATTGAAATATTTTGAGCAAAACTTGCCTTGAGAGCGTTCACGAAAGCACATGAAAACTTAGGTTGCATAAGCATCGCGCTATAAAATACACACCATATTTATTTGATTGTGGCACGGCTAGCCGTGGTGGTCTTGTGGCTAAGGCACTGGGCTGCTGACCCGCAGGTCGCGGGATCGAATCGCGGCTGGACAAGCTGCATTTTTGATGCAGACAAAAACGTTGTAGGCCCGTGTGCTGAAATTTGGGTGCACTTGAACGCTAGGTGATCAAAAGTTCTGGAGCCCTCATTTGCGATGTCTCTCATAATTGTATGGTGTTTTTGGAACTTTAAAACCTACATATTGATCGATTGTAGCACGACAACGATTGTAACGGGAAGAGTGACATTTCATTACGTGAAGAAAAAAAATTGGATAGTGGTACTCGGTCTGCGAGGTTCGACTTAGGAGTAAAAATCTGAAAGAAAGTAAAGCTCGCATCATGTGTGAGTAAATACGGTATTATGCATGCCACGTGCACAGCTACAAGACTAGAAAAAACATTATGATCTACGCATGTTGCATTACTGATCAAACACTGCATGTCAACGACGGAACCACCACAAGATCAATTACCACCAGGTTGATCAAAGACATTTTTCAAAGTATTAAGTGGCAACCACTGGCACGCGTACGCACGCGCCTACACGTCAAAATCGTCTAGCTGCGCTGGTGGAGGAAAGTGCACGCAACCACTGGCACGCGTCAACTGTGTTGACGCTCACGCGTCCAAGGCCGATGCACAGTGTTGCTTGATCGTTTGGCCTAAAACTGTCCTAGTTCCGCACAGAACGGCGCATTCTGAACTGGAGCTGGTTAGTACAATGCCGAAGATACGATAGCCCGTTAAAATATTGATTGTGCTTCACGCGCCACAGTTTTGACTATTTTAAAAGTAATTGACATTGCAGTGAGCAAAATAACTACAGCGGTATGCACCGAAATCAACATCACTGCGTGCTCCACTCCCGAGAACCAAAACTCACATCTAGGATTATGTTCGTCTTTCATGGGCATGCGCAGGGTTCTCCTTAAGGGGGGGGGGACGTTCACTGCAGTGACCCTCCTTTCTAATATGTCTATGTAGGCGCTGACTTAGTTTTCTCCTCCCTACTATAATAATCTATGCAGCTGACAATGCGCCCCCCACCTCTTTGGTGACTAAGAAATGGTCGCCCCCTAATAATATTTGAAAATCTGGTTTATAAGAAACCAAGGTGTATAATTACCAGGTTGCTATACCTACACTACCAAATTCATTAATATTGTAAATATCCTGGAACATTCAGTACATTAACACATCATAACTTACAGCTCTCATTAACCTAATAATCACCCCTGAAACTTCACGACGTGTTAGATTTTGGTCATAAGACTACAATAGAGCTCTATGTAAAGAGCTTTCGGATGTTGTCTGCGACAGAAATATCCTCTAATGCATCAAACCAGACCTGGCTCTAATTGATGCAACAGATATTGGTCATAAAATAGAAACTGCATAGAATGCTTCTGGGATTTTTTTGTTGTTGAAATACAATTTGGCACAACTAATTGTGCCTGGCACGTCATGATGTGACAGATATTGGTTTTAATACTGTACTAACTGAATCCTGTATGAGAGTTTTCTGGACGTTGTCTATAGTTAAAATATTCTCTAAAGTGACTAACCGCACGCGATACTTCGTGATGTCACAGATATCGTTGATAAGACTGCAACTAAACCCTGTATGGAAGACTTTTGATGATGTGTGTATTAGAAATATCCTCTAATGCAAGAAAGCACACCTGGATCCTAATGATGCAACAGATATTGGTCTTAAGGTAGGAACCAAGCACTGCGTAGAATGCTTTTGGGCATAGTCTGTAGTCGAAATATGCTATAACGCAACTAACTGTGCCTGGCACTTCATCATGTTACAGATATGGCTCAAAAGACTGCAACTGAATCCTGTATGAAAGACTTCCAGGACGCCCTCTGTAATCAAAATAGTCTCTAAACACACAAATCACACCCAGCATTTTATGAAGTAACAAATATCGATCATAAGTTTGCAACTGAACTCTGTATGGAAGGCTTTTGATTGTTAGTAGTCGAAATATTCTCTAAAATGACAGACCACACCCGACGCTTCTTGAAGTCACAGATAGTGATCATATTATTGCAGCTGAACCCTGTGCGGAAGGATTTGAACGTTGTCTGCAGCCAAAATGCTCTCCAATGCAATAAACCACACTCGACATTTTATGGTGTCACAGGTTTGGGTCATAAGACTGCGTTAGAGTCATACATAGAAGGCTTTTTATGATATGTGTTTTAGAAATACCCTCTAATGCAAGAAAGCACACCTGGCTCCTAATAATATAACAGATATTGGTCATAATATAGGAACCAAGCACTGCATGGAATGCTTTTCGGCATAGTCTGTAGTCGAAGTACGCTCTAACTTAACCAACTGTGCGTGAAACTTCTTCATGCAGCAAATATTGCTCAAAAGACTGCAACTTAATCCTGTATGAAAAACGTCTGGGCATTCTCTGCAGTCGAAATATTCCCTAAAGCAACAAATCGCACTCGACACTTCGTGATGTCCCAGATATCGATTATAAGATTGCAACTGAATCCTGTATAGAAGACTTTTAATGATGTGTGTTTTTAAAATATCCTCTAATGCAAGAAAGCACACCTGGCTCCCAACGATGCAACAGATTTTGACATAAGATAGCAACCATGCACTGTATAGAATGCTTATGGGCATTGTCTGTAGTTGAAATATGCTCTAACGCAACTAACTAACCCTGAAACTTCAGTATATGAGAGATATTGCTAGAAATACTGCAACTTAATCTTGTATGAAAGGCCTCTGGACGTTGTCAGTACTCGAATTATTCTCTAAAGTGAAAAACCACACCCAAAACTTCGTGATGTCACAGATATCGATCATAAGATTGCAATTGAACCCTGTATAGAAGGCTTTTGAACGTTGTCTGCAGCCAAAATGTTCTCCAATGCGATAAACCACACGCGACAATTCATGATGCAACAGATATCAGTCATAAGATTGGAACCGAGCACTACATGCATCCCTTTCGGACGGTATATTTTGTTATTTTCAAATACTGCAGCCCAAAGCACGACTACTGGAGGAGTTATGTACATGAATACAAAGAGAAAGCATTGAAACAGTAGTATCACAATAAATGTACCAATGTAAACAAATATCATTACCTTCTATGTGAAGCCCGGAAAAAATGCGAGAAATAGCAAAATAAGAGAAAGAGAACAAGTGTCACAAAAAGTCAGACACAGTGGTATCAATTACCAAACCAAGTAGATCATTCTAGTGTTAGATAACTTTATTTGAACGTGTTAGAGAGCACTACAAATGGCTTCTAAGCTGGATTGTGATTGCAGATCAATGATGTGTTGAAGGCTTTTGCACTTTGCTGATAGTTTATATATCCTTTCCCTTCTACAAAGTGCATCTGACACTTCATGATGAGACAGATATTGGTTTTGAGATTGTACCCAAGCACTGCGTAAAAGGCTTTCACATGTCATCAGTAGTCGAAATACCCTATAATTCAATAAAGCGTGCCCAAAATTTTTGATACGACAGATACCGGTCACAGGATTGCACCAGAGCACTGTACAGAAGTTTTGACAAGTTTTGTAACATAGCTGGACTGAATATCTTGAAATTTTGAATATGCTAGGGTGCATGTATATATAATCCAAGTTAACTCGTATACTAAAAAACTGAACGGAAATGAAGCAGTCCTTGGAAATACATAGGAAGGTACAATGTTCGAAACCATCTTATAATTAGTTCAGCTCATGACAGCCTGGAGGAACAGATAAATACATGCACAGTTCTGAGTGGTCTCATAAGTCACATACGGCACTTTGTGAACTTATTCTAAACAAAGTGCAGTACAGTACTAGTGCGCTTTCATTCATTCTGTGCATACACGTGGTGACCTTCTCTTCCTACTATCGTGTCATAGTGCAGCTGATTTCAAATCAGGTGCTTCTCAGAAGGTTTTCAGTTATCTGTCCAGCTGTAAACAAAATGAACGCGTGTTGTATTAGAGTAAACTGTATAATGACGGAGAAGCGCCATTGTATGCCTATAGCTATAAGTATCAGAATGAAATAAAATTAAGAATGTGTGTGTTAGAATGCCGCCAAACAACTTATGTGCTACTGAGCGTGGCAGAGAAGCAGAGCAAGCGAGAAGTGAAATGGCGGGCAATACCAGCGGCACTTAATCATGCAACTTTCTTTTTCGATCACCACAGCAACGCATGTTCGAGTTTCTGTCTTGTACATGATTGGAAATGAGAGCGCTGACAGCTGAGTGTGTCAGCGTCGCTGGTACTCGACGTGAAGTCACATCGCACTGCCACCAACCAGCGCACGCTTCTTATTATCTTGGCAACACGTGAAAACGATTTGCGCCGAAGCCAATGAATGTTTCAGCGTCGTAAAATCGGCGAATACACTTACAAAAGCACGTACGTTTTCACATCACAGAAATGTGCTGCCTAGTGTGAGGTTTTCATTCAGCGATGATGAATACCGATGTTGAAAACAAACACAGTGCAGACAAAAACTCCCCCGTATGCACCGAGCGATGTTTCGGGCGTCAAATATAGTGTCTATGTTGCAACGGAAACTACCGTCAATTTTTTTCAGCTGATGTTCCTTGGATGAGCTGGTTTATACGAACTCGACGGTAGGGGCCTACGCTGGATTCAGATAACATCGCTCTGAATATTCGCCGCGGTAGGTGAGGGCTCATGCTCAAAGCTTCGAACCTACGAAGTCTGTTTACACTCGTTTTTTAGCACAGAAAATCACAGATCAAAATACAGGAACACCGACATGCTCCTGTAGTCTGTGCGATGTTTTCGGCCGACGATCGCGCTTGAGACCGGCGCAAGCACAGCCGGCTGGCATTCGCTGGATTTGTTGGCATCGCTCGAACTCGGCACAAAACCGCGTCACGCTGTTAGCACTCGCAGTCATTCGTCGTGTCGTTGTCGTTCTAGATTACGAACTGGTCATTCAGGCGCGTCTGGGTTAGTTTTCGTGCTTGCTTCCAGCACTCAGCCGTGCCTTCGAAGCGGCGGCCATTAGACACAGCGTTCGGAGGCATCGTGGCCTCTGTTTGGTTGGGCCACTGTACGCGGGGTGACGTGGTATACGCGTGGCAAAAGTATTAAGCCCGGCTTGATCCCTCTCGCCTCGTCGCGTATGCTCCTCCGACGCCGACGCTGAGAGGTGTGTTTGAAGCTTTTAACGCGCAGGTGCGAGCATACGCGTGCCAGTGGTTGGCACTTTAGGCTTAGGCGACGGCCAACCGTGCTAAGGGTTCGAGGTCGATGGTAGGTACCGCGGAGTTTTTTTTTAGGGTAGGTGGCTCTCCGCCGTCATCCGCATAGCCAATCTTCGCCTGTGAGGAGACGTGTTAAGAGAGATAGAACGAAGGTTTATTTACATTATAGTTGAAATCTGAAACTGTACAGAGATTGAGCAAAGAATCAGCTATGTACAAATATTCAGCCCATGATTCAGCGAATATTTACGAAATGTCCTCGGCATTTATTGCCCATCATCCCCTTACATGGAGGACCGAAGAAGGCGGGGACCACTCTTGTCACAAATCAGGTGACATGATGTCTCATTGTCCCCGACCAGAAAGGGTTCAGAAATTGGGCCACTCAAGAAAAGGTGGGCGAAAATGTCCAACGGTGATTACGAGTGCACCACACAATGACGCACCCGGCCCACGCCTTGATGGCACCGCAGGGCGAGAAGGTAGAGTCCGGAGAGGGAAAGTGGAGCTCCTCCGGGAATATGGCCGCTGACATGAATGTCAGCAGCGGTCCATGGCTGCTTTCAGCTAGAGGCTTCCAGAACTCTCTCGAACATGGCAGTTCAAACGCTTGATCCCTCAGAACGGTTTTTTCGACGCCTTCCCACGCTTCCGGACAGTCGATGACTTTGTGGCAATTTCGCGTCGGTGACGACAGCCGAGTCGAAAGATTGGCTCCAAGAGAACTGCCACAGTGGCGCCGTCCCACGTTGTTCGAATCCATTCAAGAAAAGGGTCGTCTTGAGAAGCTTTCGTTGACACCCGACAACTACCTGGAACCTCTACAGGACAGCGTCTAGCCGAGTGGGCGCTGATGGGGTTGGAAGCAACCTAGCAGGTCAGCTTACGCACAATGGGGTCTGCCCTGATGAACTGCTGTGCCAAACCTAACAGCTCCTCCGCCGCCCTAAAAATCTCGGCTGGCGAGCGCTCCCAACCACTGCGCTTGAAGGGAATGACTGGTGACGAGGACAATGGCCTGGCCAGGAACCTCCAGCTGCAAACTTGCAACAAACTCCAAAAACACCTCACAATGACTGACAACAGCAAAACGAACCACACAACTCAATACCATGACGCATTGAAGTGCATTAGATTCGCTTAAAACCCTCCAGGCTTCTCAAGCAACGGAAACAAAACAAAAACCAGTGCGCTAAAATTTCGACACAATTTTGGGCCGCCAAAGTTGCAACAATCATGGATGTAGAGATGCTTACTAAAGATGGATCGATTTGCCTTGTGAAATAAGCACGAAGGAAAATACAGTCTGGCCCCAGGTAACCGAAAACAACCTCATTTAAAAATAACTTTCTCCCACTATCCTCACTACTAAATCGCAACACATTTGATAACTCAACAGCAACCTAATAAAATACAAAAAACTACATGGTTTTCACACCAATGCTGCCCGACCCTATACACAAGGTATCTGGGCGCATTATTCAATCTCTCAATACATACTTAAAACGTAGTCGTGATGACCTACTTGTAGGATACCCCAACGCCAATAAAAACTCTCTCACAACCAATCAAACTGCGTATTATAACTACTTGAAACGTATCCCTAACCTGAACGTTCGGTAAAGCGCAACTCTCAGATCAAGGGATCACATGCTCCCTAAGCCCTCACTAAATTGACAAAATAAAGGGAAGAAACCTCTCGTACTACACGCTCGTTTGCTGAATGTAGCCTCATGTCAGCCCATGTCTTTAAAGAACGCAGAAGACTCTGCTATGCGCCCTAGCACGACATCATACTCTCATTCAAAGAACACTAGCATACCAACACACACCTAACCATAGGCTATTTCCCTATAACCTTGGCACCACTTAACAAGAATCTGAACTCAAATGTTCACAGAGAAAAAAACACAATGAAAAATAACGCGGGATGCCGTACACGTCACGATAAGCTGATGAAACATGCGTAAGTTTTGCGCTAAAAACCAGGTGTCGAATGTTTTCCAAACATGAGTATTTAGAAAATAGCATCTGGTTTTCTTCTAAAATCTTCCTTGAAATGCTCACTTACTCCTTTAAGGTGGCGGTTGTACTCCCTCCTTCACGCGATAGTTCGAAAGACGACACCAGAAGACGCCACTCATCCACGCTTGCAAAAAGCGAGAAACTTCCTCGCACAAGCATAGAGAAATAAAGAAAGGTGAAGAGTGGACACTCCCGTAGACCCCAGCGGCCCAATCGACCCTAGCACACCTGGTGGTTGGTGAGAGCAAGTGGCGTGCGCTTCCTGTTTCGGTTTCACTGGCGCAAAATTTGAATTTTTATTTTTATTTTTTATTTTTATTTCGATTAAGTTATAATAAAGAGAGATGCAGGTAGTGATAATTCACTACGATTTTATTCATCGCGCTTGTTCTTGTTCTTTTGTTCACTTGTTGATCACTTGTTCTTTTGGAACAAGTGATCAATGTATATATCAGTCAAAGAGACAGAGTATCCGCAATGTTTTATTCAAAGGCAAGGTAGAGTCTGAGAATATAAAAAGCACAATATGACAAAAGTAGACAACAAATGCATCTCGCCTTACAAATAAATTGTAACAAATATTGTAACAAATACAGAGAGAACACAGACAACGCACACATCGCTAGAGTTGGCAGAAGCCGAGAAGCTGGTGAAGTATGCCACACCGGGCCCGTGGGTAAGTAAGGATCTATGGCAAAAACACAGCGCACAATGCTGAAGAAGAAGGAAGAAGTGACATATACACAGCAATGAAGTCGCGAATCACGCCTGGGGTTAACCAAAATAATGCATAGAAAAAAAGAGTGCACAGAAACCACACGACACAATATAGCAGAAAGGCAAAGCTGCAGTGTGCTGGCTGTGCTTAAGAACAGCTAGCCCAAAATGAAAAAAAAAGCAGACTTGATGCCTGCTTGTCCTCAAAAAGGTAGGGCTTTGCAGCTTGCTCACTACGTGAAAGACAAACTTTATGCTACAACACTGGCAGGTCTTGTGGCTCTTCTTATCATCAAAAACTTAAGATCCCAAGTGATTTGCGTCTGGGTGTTGTTGTGATGCTTGCGAGCTAAATTAGATTGTAGTCATCACTCATCCAGAATTGTGGACCTTAATTGGTGTTACGAGAGCGGTATAACAGAGCTAATAAATAGCAGAAGGAAACCACTTTGGCTCATTATTTTTCACAAAGGCTCTACATCGTACGTTATCACTCACAAGCTATATAAAAATAAAATGGCAGCGTTCGCAGCCCCATCAAACGCTACAAGTTTGGGTATTCTTTTGAAAATTTTGATGGGTGAGATGAGGAGGTTGATGAGAAGCTAAAATACGAAAAGCGTGATAACGTGAACCGTGCCCACTTCATACTGTGTTCCTTACCCGCTCGAAGACATTTCCACAAGAGGTTTTGTTATCGATATATTATTTGAGCTGGAGAGATAAAGCATACACAGTGACCAAGCGAGCCACAGTAAAGTGTACAGTTCGCCCGCATTTGCTACGAAAATACAGACAGGATACCCAACATTCTTTTTGAGGTTATGCAAATCACTTCGAGTGAATACACAGTGTCCCTACTCCTCATAGCGGGTAACCAAAACAATGTATGCAACGAATGAGTGGTTAGTTTGGTGAGGCTGTCTCCGCAGTCTTTTGATAGTTTTCCGCTGTGCTGCTACTTTGGCTTGCAGATGTTTAATGGTTTGCTTGTACTTCATTGATGGAGACATTGTCGCTGGCACACAGGAACGCACTGCAATAAACAAAAAAAAATGGATGTAAAAGCGAAGAACAACTAATCCCATACGAGCACTTTCATCGCTCTTTCAGACCCAAGGTGCACAACTTTCTGTGGTGCAAAGTTTTCGATTCCACTACCTAAAAACAAACCATTCACAATGTTGACAATGCACAAAAAAAATGAAAATCACTGAGAGCCCACCCTTACATTTTGTAAGTGCACACGTAGTGTCCTTTTGAGGATAGTTTCCTCAGAATGTCCTAAACATAAAATAGCACATTAAAAACAGCTGCAATAAAAGCATAGTCACCATTTTCTCTAGGGCACTCAGACGTGGAGCTGTTGGCGGAGATATCTTCTGGAGGGTCTTATGAAGCTTGTTCAGTGCCTCGGACAGTGCTGCCGGAACAATCTTGCGAGCGGCCTGCGGAAGTCTCAATCCACTCTGGTGTTGAAGGGAACATACAACTTACCGGTCACACAAGTTCTTTTTGTGACAGCTGAACGACTGGTTAAGGTTTTCTCCGGCAAGACGAAGTCAGCAGAAATTCTTTCACCAGCTACAAGGGAGCTGCCACCTGCAGAGGTTTGGTCAACAGTCAATTTGGGTAAAAAAAAAAGAAATCGTGACACTGAACGCACCCTGTTTATCGGGGCACCTCAATGTGTGGGAGCCGCTTTTTAAAGCCTCTACCGCAGGTCCTGAAGAAATGAAATTACGACAATGTGTCAGTAAGAGGCTTAAAATAACACAAAATGAAGCTCATCCGCACCTTGCAGTGCAGCTTCTGCAGTCATGTCACAGTCACTATTTGAAGCGACGCTCAGAAAATCTGCATATATGTGCAGTTGGTACAAGTTGCAAAGCTTGTAGCATGGGGAAACTTAAACAACTCTTTCAAACACATAAATTGGTAGAACGTGGAAGAAAAGAGAAGGCACCAACAAGGAAACAGGTAATTTGTGATTTTTGGAATTATCAACAGTGCCAGCTTTCACTGATGAAAGGTACAGATGCTCGCGTCCGTGGCAGACGCAGCACGCGTCGCCTCGTCTTGACGCCGTGCCGCCTATGCTATACTGCATACGTTAATGTTACCGTCTAGCCGCCGCATAGAGCCGCAAACTTTCTTTTTAGCGAACCTCCCCGTCTTTACAAGCTACAGGAAAAGGTTACAACTGCGTGAATGAGACGCCACGTAAGAAACAAACTTGCACACACGAAGCGCAACGTGTGTGTGTGCATCTTTCAGTTTGTTGCATGGTGTCTTATTCACGCAGGTGTAACCGTTTTCTGAAAAAAATGACCGAACAAGACCAACAACATGTCATTCAACAAGCTTCGCTTGAAAACGTGCCTTACCTGTTATCTCACGCTTGAAAACGCCGACGCAGCCGACGTTGACGAAAGCGACGAAAGCTTCTCGCTGTCAGTCATGCATGGGCTTGTCACTGGGTGGATGGTGTTTATGACACTACGGCTGAAGAAAAATAATCGCTTAAGGTGTGTTGAATAAATTGTTTTTATGTATAAAGAACATACCTAGTTTGGGCGTATAGTTATTATTTTTTGAAAACAATTCTGTTGCATTGATTATAACATTTTTGTTTTTGCGCTTGCGCCCTCTGACGTTTGATGAGAGCACTAGTTGATTACGTAATCGTGACGCACTTTCTGAGGCCAGGTTTCGCGGAGTGTCCTCTCTTGTCTTCTTCTTTCTCTATGGCACAAGTGCGGTCAGCGTCGCCTCGCGCGTGTCTTGTATGTCGTGCGAGGCGGCGGAAATCGGCCGATAAAAACCAAGGAGAATAAACGCAGACGGCGTATTTCATCTACTATCCTCCAACCGTGGCCGTCGTTTCAACGACCCGATGAAAGGTACCCCAGTTACCGCTGGCAAACTAAGAACCAGCGTCGTTTCAATAAAGTGTAAACACACGCGCGTACGCAACCACATATACAAACACACACTCTCTCTGTCTATCTGACTCGCTCACGTCCATGAAATAATGATTGAACATGACATCAACCAAACGCTTTGAAGCGTTTGAGTGCACTGGAATTGCCGCTAACGTTTTTTTTAAATGCGAAACATTTCTTAGCGAATTTGGCGACTTTGAGCGTATCTATCTATATATCTCTCTATCTAGCCGCAGACGACTTTTATTTGCCGAGACCGTTTCGATAATGGTATCAATATTCAACTTGGTATGAGATTACACGACTGGATGAAGAACATATTTGACTAGTCATAACATGAAGATCATGACGATTGTCATGAATGTCATAATTTATATTTCATGGTCCTGCAGCTCTTGCGTCGGTTTTGTTTACACGGAATGTTGCAAAACCAGTATGGTATGACGCGATTGCATAACGAACACAAGCAACAGACCCTAACATGAAAATAATGACATGCGTGTCATGTAACAACACGACTACATGCCAAGCTCATGATGAGCTCGCGCCTCTTTCGCCAGCGTCACATATACCAAATTTGGTATTAGGGTACGTGAATGGATGACGAAGGTATGCCACTGGTGCAAACATGAGAATCGTGAGACGCGTGCCATCTAATCATGTGAAAACATTACTACAAGCCACGCTAATGATGCGCTGGTTGCCTTTTCGCTAGCTTCACTTATACGAAATTTGGTATTACTGTACGTGAATGGATGACGAACCTATGTAACTGATGCAAACATGATAATCATGAGACGCGTGCCATATAGTCATGTGAAAACATGACTACATGCCACGCTAATGATGCGCTGGTTGCCTTTTCGCTAGCTTCACTTATACGAAATTTGGTATTACTGTACGTGAATGGATGACGAACCTATGTAACTGATGCAAACATGATAATCATGAGACGCGTGCCATATAGTCATGTGAAAACATGACTACATGCCACGCTAATGATGCGCTGGTGGTCTTTTCGCTAGCTTCACTTATACCAAATTTGGTATTATGGTACGTGAATGGATGACGAAGGTATGTGACTGGTGCGAACATGATAATCATAAGACGCGTGCCATCTAGTCATGGGAAAACATGACTACATGTCACGCTAATGATGCGCTGGTTGCCTTTTCGCTAGCTTCACTTATACGAAATTTGGTATTACTGTACGTGAGTGGATGACGAAGGTATGTAACTGGTGCAAACATAATAATCATAAGACGCGTGCCATATAGTCATGTGAAAACATGACTACATGCCACGCTAATGATGCGCTGGTGGTCTTTTCGCTAGCTTCACTTATACCAAATTTGGTATTATGGTACGTGAATGGATGACGAAGGTATGTGACTGGTGCGAACATGATAATCATAAGACGCGTGCCATCTAGTCATGGGAAAACATGACTACATGTCACGCTAATGATGCGCTGGTTGCCTTTTCGCTAGCTTCACTTATACGAAATTTGGTATTACTGTACGTGAGTGGATGACGAAGGTATGTAACTGGTGCAAACATAATAATCATAAGACGCGTGCCATATAGTCATGTGAAAACATGACTACATGCCACGCTAATGATGCGCTGGTGGCTGTTTCGCTAGCTTCACTTATACCAAATTTGGTATTACGGTACGTGAATGGATGGCGAAGGTATGTGACTGGTGCGAACATAATATTCATACGACGCGTGCCATCTAGTCATGGGAAAACATGACTACATGCCACGCTATTGATGCGCTGGTGGCCTTTTCGCTAGCTTCACTCATACCAAATTTGGTATTACGTGACGCGAATGGATGACGAAGGTATGCGACTGGTACAATCATGGTAATCATAAGATGCGTGTCGTGTGAGAACATGACTACATGCCAAAGTCATGACGCCAATACATTTCGACGTAACTTGGTGCGCGTCTCGGCGGCGTTCATTTTGTCGCGTCACGCTGGCGTTCTCACGCCAGGAGCCGGTCCTGCCGTACACTCGCAGGTGCGCGCCGCGCTGCGTTGCTTTACGCATGCGCGTTTCATCGCGTCCGACGTCCCTCCGTCAAGAAAAGAGGATGACGCAGTGTTGTTTGGGTAACGCATCGACGCGAAATGAAGCATGTTGCATTTTGTAGTGGTTGCCGTCGGGCCGCGCCGACGGACTCAGGTGGCGCCTGGCGCTGGACCACTCGCGTTTTGCTAACATATCGTCGCTGTGCCCAGCGCGCGCGCGCGTCAACGCTACATTGGAGTATATTGGCCCCTTCATGATGCGCTCGCGGCCGTTTTGCTAGCTCCACATACACCAAGTTTGATGTTACATGACGTCAATGGATGGCAAAATATATAATCTTCACGCTACACCAAGGGTGCGCGAAGCATAAAAACACCGGCTCCGCTCGACAACGCTATCGCGCTTTCAAAACTACCGGGCGTATGAAACTTTATTTCCGGCTTACGTGCTCCTATGTTAAAGAAAAACTCATTTCACGCTGTTGGTTAACTGATGCGGGTCACTTCCGCATAACGCTTAACAGATTCACTAAAAACTCTTATAATGCTAAAAAAATTTAGAAGTGAAAAAAAAATGGCAGCATATCCACGGAGTGAATGATGGAGAGTGGGGCGAAGCATTCGTCCGTCCAATCGTTCTTGCTTGCGTCCATCCATGCGTCCTTCTCTGTGACCGTCCATGCGTCCACCTGCCCGTCCCCTCATGCGTCTGTTCGTGCACCCATCCCTGTGTTCGTCCATGCATCCGCCCCTGCGTCCGTTCATGCGTCCAGTCATGCATCTGTCTTTGTGTCCGTTCGTCCATCTACTCAACACTCAGAGTACCACCATCTTGCGTCTTTTCATCATACCCAGGACTAGCCATTGGTTACGGGTCAAAGCAGTCTGATGATCCTTTGTATTGTATGAATCAACAAATAAAATAAAAATAAAAAATATATTCCCCATATAGAAGCACCGCAATCCAACGGAGATTCCAAGGACTAAACGAGAGGTGGCACACGCACACTTTCTTACGGCTTGCGCTTCGGGTCTACTTCCCACCTTCAACCACC
This sequence comes from Rhipicephalus microplus, assembly GCF_043290135.1. Classification (NCBI taxonomy): domain Eukaryota; kingdom Metazoa; phylum Arthropoda; class Arachnida; order Ixodida; family Ixodidae; genus Rhipicephalus; species Rhipicephalus microplus. Next base: position 66,554,694 of record NC_134700.1, on the reverse strand, counting down.
TTGAGTTAATGGTATATACTAGTTCACTGTATTCATGGCACTGCGGCTCAACGGTCGCTAAACCGTTCTAAAACTAAGGAGGTTACACCCAGCGAGTATAACGTAGCAACCTTTTCTTGTCAGATAGTGGTGAATGTACATGCCAATGGCTGCTAATGCGGATCGCAGTGTGCGCGTTACCTTAAAGCCTAACGCTCCTGTCTCTCATTCCCCCTTAGCAGCCATTGGCATGTACATTGAGACCTATACTTTATTGTTCAACAACGCACAGCAGAAATTTCTCACCGGCACCACCTTGCAGGTCAAAATATTATACCCGTTACACACTGCAATGGCCACGAGAGACGAACGGGTGCCGTTATAAAAAGTTTTGCCTCTAAACTTTATCTTAACTAGCCGTGGAGATGACATAGTGTTAAGAATGATGCAATGTCTTAAAGAAGGAATTGTTTCTCTTTCTATGCTCATCCATAGTTTTAGCAGCATCGCTTGAGTGACGATCATGATCGATGTAACAGGAGGTTAGTAATCGTGATCACTGCAGGGATATCACATAGCTTGCGCCGTTTCTCGGTTTGAAAACGTCGCACAGCGTTTTTCATGCACGCGGAGTTTGTACTTCGAGCGTGAGGCAAGCGCTTACCAACGTACACTTCAATGAGCCGGTGGCGATAGATTTCGTCAAAATGACGCAGGTGTGCCAGTTGGCACACGTCAAAATTATTACACACACACACACACACGCACGCACGCACGCGCACGCACACACGCACACGCACGCACACGCACGCACGCACGCACGCACGCGCGCGCGCGTGCGATTGGTGGTCGCAATTTGTTTTTAATGCATACACCAATGCATATTCTCACCACCTGGTTTGTATACCCTCGTGTTGTGTGACGCTGGCAGGTTGTCTCGGTTGCTTTTATCTCACACCTCGCCCGCACTTACTCATATGGGGGCACAACACAGCGCATATCGCAAACGATCCTTAAGATTCTCACGTTGCGACACCCAAGTAACATACACACGCACATGCGGCAACGATGATGCCACACCTTTTGCGGGTGCACACACGCGCACGTTCAGACTTCACCTTTACCTTACCGCACACGAATGACCACGACGACAATAGTCAGGGGTGGTCATCTTAGCGACGCAGAGAATAGACACCATGTTGCTGCTTCACGCTGCGAAACCGACGGACCGCGCTTAAGCTCTGCCGCTTCGGTGCACTTGAAACGCTGCAAAATCATAAACGCCAGCATCGAATGACGGCCGACGACGATGATGCTGAGGGCGAGTTGCCGAAATAGCTTCCTCTTGACGAAGAAAACACCGCAGAGATCCGAAGGGACGCCCGACGGTCTCAGTGCAGTGGCACATCACCTCTCGTCGCAAACAGCGCCATGCTGAATTCATCATTGGTTCATCGTGACTCTTACATCATAGTGATGAACGGTCGCAGTTGGACGGGCATATTACAAATTAATGGTGGCACAGTTTACTTTTTTTTCAGCTTCACACTGACTACAGTTCAGTGCAGCGCCAGTGTTTTGAAGTTCCCGCAGCCTTTTCGAGTCAGCAGCATCACCGGTGACTCATGTTTTATGGGACTTTCCACCGGGTGAGTGTAAGACTGGTCCGGCAACGAGTATCTGCCTCCTTTCCGGCACGTGCGCGATGGCGCGGGGTGTGTGGGTTAGTCATTTGATGAGTGGCATTGTCGAGCCATTCTTGCGCGCTTTAGGTCAACCTGCGAGTTAACTTTTATTTTTTCGCAATGTCCACCAGTGAGAGTTGAGCGGGAAAATACTGTGCCAGTTTTCGTTCTGAAAACTATCGAGGAAAAAAAAGAAAAGTTCGTCTCAATAATTATGCGACACGAGTCCACAAATGTGGACCGTACATGCGGAGTTTCCAGCGCTTCATGCAGTTGAAAATGACAATCAAGTATAGCAAGATTCGCAAATGTACACAAGAAGTCAAGGACAGCCCTGTACGGTGAAGTGCAAAACGTCTATGCAGCCCTCGAGTAGCCAGCTGTATTGTTTTTGCTTCGATTCATTATTATAATTTACCATGACGTGTTGAATAGTGAAAGAGCCGAAATTGAATCAGGAGCAAATTTTGGAGTAGAGAAATCTTACTTTTCAAGCACGAAAGACTGAATTCAGTGGAGTGTGATAAGAAAAAAAAGCTTCCGTATAGAAATAAAAATGGCAGCATGTCCATGGAGTCAATGATGGATATTGGGGCAAAGCATACGTCCGTCCATTCGTTCTTGCTTCCGTCCACCCATGCGTGCGTCTGTGTGGCCGCCCGTGCGTCCTTCCGTCCGTCTGTGCGTTCGTCTGTTCTTGCGTCCGCACGTCCCTGCTTTCGTCCATGCATCCGCTCCTGCATCTGTCCATGCGTCTATTCGTCCGTGCAGCCATCTGTGCGTCCGTCCATGCATCCGTCTGTGTGTCCGTTCGACCACCTATTCAACACTCCCAGTACCACCATCTCGCATCTTTTTATCATATACTTCTCATATAGAAGCACCGCCATCCAGCGGACTTTACAAGCACTAAACGAGAAGTGGCACACGCACACTTTCTATGACTTGCACTTCGTGTCTACTTCTCTCCCTTATCCACCTCGAGTTCATGGTATATACTAGTTCACTGAATTCATAGCACTGCGGCCCAATGCTTGCTAAACCTCTCTAAAACCTAGGAGGTTACGCCCAGCGAGTATACCGTAGCAACCCTTTCTTGTCTTCGGTGCGTTGTTGAACAAAAAAAAAATTCTCAGTGTGCGCGTTAACTAAAAGCCGAATTCTCCTGTCTCTCATTCCCCCTTAGCAGCCATTGGCATGTACGTTGAGCACTATGTTTTATTATTCAACAACACACAGAAGAAATCTCTCACCGGTACCACCTTGGAGTCAAAATGTTGTACTTGTTAAACACTGCTACAACGGCTATGAGGGACGAACGGGTGTCGCTATAAAGAGCTTCGCCCCTAAAATATTAGAAAAGCATTCAAGATTCCCTAATTCATGCACACTGAATATGAACAGTGCTATATCAATAAAAGTAGTATCTTCGACAACTCCCTTAGCAAACGTTAATAAAGTATTCCGATGGAGGCGGAAATGTTGTAGGACCGTGTGCTCAGATTTGGGTGCACGTTAAAGAACCCCAAGTGGTCGAAATTTCCGGAGCCCTCCACTACGGCGTCTCTCATAAGCATATGGTGGTTTTCGGACGTTAAACCCCACATATCAACGATCATAAAGAACACATTAGCGTTTGCTACTCCTTTGAAATCCTTTGACAGACCCTGAGAACTCAAATGTGGGTCGCCGAGCTGGCGATTCTGATCTTCGGGAGTTTCGTAAAACTGAGAAGTAGGTTTGCGAAAAAAAAAAACTGCTGCACAGTTTAGTATGATTTTTCAGGGCAGCATAAATGTCATGCAGTACTCCAAATTATTGCCAGTAACTTTTTTGTACGTCACTAATCGTGTTAATACTCACAATTAGGTGGCGTAAACACTCAGGAGAAATTGAAGAAACTGTGCTGCGTTCCGCGAATAGTGCTAACAGCCCCTTCCAAATCTTAAGATGCTTTCCGCAGGTAACTATTGCACTGCAGCTAAGGTGGCTTAAGCGCCCTCGGCGTTTGTTGGAACAAGGCCAAGAACTTTTCGAACTGCTACACCACTCCCACCTCCCCCGCCATTTTTTAAATGCGAAGCATTTCTTAGCAAACTTTGGCGAATTCGGGCGTATCTATCTATCTATCTATCTATCTATCTATCTATCTATCTATCTATCTATCTATCTATCTATCTATCTATCTATCTATCTATCTATCTATCTATCTATCTATCTATCTATCTATCTATCTATCTATCTGTCTGTCTGTCTGTCTGTCTGTCTGTCTGTCTGTCTATCTGTCTATCTATCTATCTATCTATCTGTCTATCTATCTATCTATCTATCTATCTATCTATCTATCTATCTATCTATCTATCTATCTATCTATCTATCTATCTATCTGTCTATCTGTCTATCTGTCTATCTGTCTATCTGTCTGTCTGTCTGTCTGTCTGTCTGTCTGTCTGTCTGTCCGCCTATGACTTTTAGCTCTGCTGGTCGTTTTGATAATGGTATCGATAAGAAACTTAGTATGGCATAACATGACTGTATGAAGAACATATTTGACTAGTCATAACGTGAAAATTATCAAATGTGTGTCATGAATGTCATGATTTACATTTCATGGTCCTGCAGGCGTTGCGGTGGTTTCGTTCGCATGAGATGTTGCAAAACTGGTGTGGTATGGGATGATTGCATGACAAAAACAAGCGACAGAGTAGCATGAACATCATGACATGCGTGTTATGCAACATCATGAATACATGCCAAACTCATGATGCGCTCGCGGCCGTTTCGCTAACGTAACATATACTAAATTCGGTATTACAATACGTGAATGGACGAAAAAGGTATGTGACTGGTGCAAACATGATAATCATGAGATGCGTGTCATGTAACCACATGGCTACATGCCGTGCTCTTGAAGCGCTGGTGGTCGTTTCTCTAGCTTCACTTATACCGAATTTGGGATTACGGGACGTGAATGGATGACAAAAGAATCTGGCTGGTTCAAACATGATAATCATGACATGCGTATCATGTAACGATATGACTACATGCCACGCTCATGATGCACTCGTGGCCGTTTCGTTAGCTTCACTTATTCCAAATTTCGCTTATTCCGTGAACGAATGACATAGGTAAATGACATATCCAAACATAATAATCACGACATGCGTGTGATGTAACAATCTGACTATATGCTACACTGATAATGCGCTCGCTGCCGTTTACCTAGCTTCACATATGCCAAATATGGTATTACGTGATGCCAATGGATTACGAAGGTATGTGACTGGTGCAAACATGATAATCATGAGATGAATATCATGTAAGAACATAACTACATGCCGCAGTCAAGGCACCAATACATTTTGACGTGACGCTGTGCGCGTGCTCGCCGGCGTTCATTTCGTGGCGTCACTCCGACGTTGCCATGCCAGGTGCCTGTCCTGCCATATACTCGCAGGCACGCTCTGCGCTGCGTTGCTTTGACGCGTGTGCGTTTCAGCGCGTCCGGCGTTCCTCCGTCACACAAAAAGAGAGCGCATCGGCGTGAAATGCAGCATGCCGCATTTCGCGCCAGTTGCTGTCGGGCCGCACCGACGAACGCTGGTCGCACCTGGCGCCAGACTGTAGAGTGCTCGCGTTTTGCTAACGTAGCGTCGCAGTGCCCAGCGTGCGCGCGCGTCAATGCTACATTAAAGTATATTGGGCCCTTCGTGATGCGCTTGTGGCCCATAGAGTTTCCCACAATCATACATAGAGGGAAATCGGGCACTAGTGAGCTGCTGGATGCAAGGGAATGACGTGATGTCAGCTTCGAACTTGACTCGGATTTGTATACCTCATACACGCCTCTGGCTTCACGTTAAAACGACTGATTTTTTACCAAAAGAGCACCTAATAAGCTATTTATTTTTGCCATTGCACGGAAACCTGTTCTATTTACCACCGGAACATTCTGTGTCAATGTACAATTTTACGAAGCGTAAGAAGCAGCCAATGGCCGCTAAACTTGGCAGGCAGACGACAAAGCGAGCGGTCTTTCCGCCACATTTATGTTGTGTGTTTTTTTCCTTCACCGTTTAGTTGTGCCGTCAACGTGAGTGGGCTTTTCTAATACGCGTGAATGAGATCCGCTTTTAAATGTTTTGTTTTAGAGAAGCTTTATTCACGCAGTCGTATTCGCTTTTGAGCTGAAGCCTCGCTCGAAATGTTGTAGGCCCGTGTACTCAGATTTGGGTGCACGTTAAAGAACCCCAGGTGGTCAAAATTTCCGGAGCCGTTCACTACGGCGTCTCTCATAATCATATGGTGGTTTTGAGACATTAAACCCCACAAATCAATCAATCAATGAAGCCTCGCTCAACACCAGCCAACACTAGCCTCGCAGACACATATATCATCATTCCCAGCACTCCAACATTGCCCTTTAGGAAATTCGCATAGACAGTGGTGCCACACTTCCTTCTAGGTATTTGTGAGAAACTCTATGTCACGACCGTTTCGGTAGCTCCTCATATACAAAATTTGGTGTGACGTGACGTCAATAGATGCCGAATGATATTACTGGTGCAAACATGATAATCCTGACACACGTGTCTTGTAAGAACATGACAACATACCACGCTAACAGCGTGCTCGCGGCCGTTTCGCTAGCTCCACATATACTAAATTTGGTATCACTTTACGTGACTAGATGACGAAGGTAAACGACACATCGAAAAATGATGATCATGACACGGAAGTCACGTACGTCATCATTTGCCTTCTATCCTTATTGTTGTGTGGATTTTAAAGTGGCATATCAACATTTCTCATTTGTGCTTCGTATATCATCGATTGCCACTGTACATGAGATCTGCCATTTTTTTTTTCAGGATTTCTTTAGGGCACTTATGGGCTAGCTTGCGGGCTCATTTGTCTAGATAAACTAACAGCGCATGCCCGTCAGCTCGCCGACGACACCGGATATCTATCGCATGTGCCGTTGCTATGGCAGATAACGTGGTCACCAGTAACGCCTGCCTTCGCAGGATTTCGACAAGAACGTTCATTCAACACTACACAAAAAAAGTTATAATTTACAGCATACGCACGTAGTTAATGACGATGAAAGGGACAAAGCGTCCGTTCGCCCGTCCATTCGTCCGTCTTTCCGTCCATCCGTCCATCCGTCCGTCCGTCCGTCTGTCCGTCCGTCCGTCCGTCCTGCTGTCTGTCTGTCTGTCTGTCTGTCTGTCCGTTCATCCACTCCTAATGCACTAGAGCACGAATCAGACGGATGGACGCTTCGCCCCGCTGACCATCATTCACTCCGTGAATTTGCTGTGAATTTGCTATTGTATTAGCGCCAACTATCCTCTTTAATCGGAAATTATATAAAACCGACAAACGCCATTTAGTTATATAACTTCCAAGGACGTGTACATACAACACCATGTCGTTAGCAATTCTTAAATCTAACTAGAAATTGCTACTACAACATACTACAACAGATGAGGGAACGACCCTAAGGAACTTCTGCCCTAAAAGAACGCAGTGAGATCCTTGTTGGAACGCTGAAACTTTCGTAAGACAGCGGGATGTATCCTGTATGAAGGTGATACGAAAGCCGAATAGTGAGAGGGAAAAAAAAAAGAGTTCTGTCACTTCGCGTGTAGAACAACTCCCTTTGGAGGACAATTTTTATTTCATTTGATGGAGCATGCAGGGTTTCAAGACAGGACGTGCGAATACGGACGCAAAAAAAGAAGACATGCCTCCACTTATTGTTTTCCTGTTTGTGTGCGCTTTCTTTTTGCAGTGAATACTTACAAACCAGCCCAGCCCTGTGTTCTTCTAATCAAATTTTTGCGTAATCAAGAACAAAGTCGGACTAGTCGTGTTTATAGAACCATCAATTTACTTTGCTTAGCTTTCCAAACGACTCCAAGAATTGCACAAAAAAAACAGTACACCTACACATGACTGACGAAGTTTTGATAAAAAAAAATTGGCTGATCCTACGTACAGTGGAAATCGTTGATGCGCAAAGCACGAAAGAGAAATGTTGATATGCCATCTTAAAATCAGCAGAACTTTACGAGGTGGTAAATGATGCCATACGTGGCTTCCGAGTCATGATTATCAAGTTTGTATGTTTCGTTTAGCTTGGACATCTATTCACGTCCCGTGATACCAAATTAAGTATATGTGGAGCTAGCGAAACGGCCGCGAGCACGCTATGAGCGTGGTATGTTGTCACGTTCTTACATGACACGCATGTCAGAATTATTACGCTTTCACCAGTCATATATTTCGTCATCCATTGACGTCACGTAACACCCAATTTGATATAAGTGGAGCTAGCAAAACGACCACGAGCGCATCATGAGTGTGGCTTGTAGTCATGTTGTTACATGGCATGCGGGTCGTGTTTATCATGTTTGCATGTGTCATTCACCTATGTCGTCCGTTCGCGTCACGTATTACCGATTTTGGTACATGTGGAGCTTGGGAAACGGCCGTGAGCGCATCATGAGCGTAGCATGTAGTAATGTTGTTACATGACACGCATCTCGTATATCATGCTTGCACCAGTGTCATACCTTTGTCATCTATTCACGTCCCGTAATATCCAATTTGGTATAAGTGAGGCTAGCAAAACGGATGCCAGCACATCGTGAGCGTGGCATGTATTTATGTTGTTACAAGACATGAATCCCATGATTATCATATTTGCACCAGTCACATATCTTCGCCATCCATTCAAGTATTGTAATACCAAACTTGGTATATGTGGCGCTAGCGAAATTGCCGCGCGCGCATCATGAGCATGGCGTGTAATAATGTTGTTACATGATGCGCATGTCATGATTTTTGTGTTAGGGTCTGTCGCTTGTGCTCGCCATGCAATCATGTCATACCATACCAGTTCTGCAACATGTCATGAGAACGAAACCACCGCAAAAGCAGCAAGACCATGACATGTAAATCATGACATTCATGACATTCATGTGATAATTTTCATGCTATGACTACTCGGATATGCTCGTCATACAGTCATTTTATGCCATACCAAGTTTGGAATAGGAGGCGGGAAAGATGAACAACAAGAGAGAAAACAGGGAGGAAGTTTGGTATCGATACCATTATCCAAACCGCCAGGAGAGCAAAATGTCGTTGGCGGATAGATAGATAGATAGATAGATAGATAGATAGATAGATAGATAGATAGATAGATAGATAGATAGATAGATAGATAGATACGCTTAAAGTCACCGAAGTTCGCTAAGAAATGCTTCGCATTAAAAAAAAAATCACCTGCGATGCCGATCATGGACTCGAGCCCGGGTGCGCTTCGTTTCGTGCCTTACCGTAAAAAAAAAACTCTAATCATTTTCAATTTATGGCTGCCAAAATCCACAAAAATAATCGGATTTCCAGAGTGGAAAAAGGGAAAAAAAGGCACACTGGCGGTTAAATATCAGTGCCGTTTTTATGGGCTATCAACTGCCTGGAAACAGTGTTGGTTTCGTTCCCTCGGCTGAGCAAAAAAAAAAAAAAGTGCGTACCAAGCGGTCACTTAAAATTTGAGAAACAAGACAAACAACAGTTTGTGAGCAACAAACATATGCTGTACTTGCCATAAAATTGAGTGTGCATACTCACTTTGGACCGGATATTCAAGCAAAAGTCGGTGTGACAGAACGTACAAACCATGAGAGAAAAAAAATACTTGGATTAGAGTCCAAGAAAACATTCATTGCATCTCTGAAAGGTGCAGACATAAGTGAAAGTATTTGCACGTTTTTCTAAGAAAAATAGTACCAAAAATATACGACATCGACCAATACTCATAAGTTCGATCGCACCATCGTATATAACATTTTTGACTCTGAACGTATCAGAACTTTTCAAGACATCTCGGAACTCATTTCCTGCTTAGATTACATCGCTTCGATACCAAATTCAATGCGAGAACGAAAAAAAAAACTAGAGCACATGCCAGTTTGATGCCGGACCACAGCACCACCCGCTTTGGACAATACTGAGGTTCCTACGAAAGAAGTATATAAAGTCGCGCTAACCACGAAGGTAAAGTATTCGCCGAAAGGGAAAAAAATTGTACGCGACTCTACTTGGCTCGCACAAAGCTCTCCGCTTCTCAAACATGCTGAAAAGGTGAACCCAGGCGTCTGTTGATTCTACAGTGCTCTCGTCGTTCACCACGCTAGAGAATAAAAGGCGAGACCGTATTTTTTGAACCGTGCGGAAAGAATGACGAATGCGCGGCTGTATTCAACTGTTAGCGCTTTTGTACCAATGTAGGCAATAACATTTTTTTAACGTGATAGCGACGAAGAGCTCGATCGCAGATTTTTCGGGGTAGGTGTAGGCATCAGTGTTGGCATCGGCGTGGGCATAATTGGTTGTGAGAGAAAAATGATCATGTTGTGCGCGATCAAAAAACTGAAAAAGATATGAAAAATAAATGAAAGATTTAAGTCTCAGTGAGAACCGAACCACCACCGTTTGCATGGCAATCGTATCTTGTACCACGCAACCATGTATCTGCTTGGAATCTTGGGGAAAATAACTTCGTGTGCTTGTATGCCTGTAAATGTACCCTTCATGCGTTACAAACACGCGCGTCCCGTTTACAGGCTACACCAACTTATAATACTGCAGTAATAATTCGTGGTACAAGTGTACATTGCCATTGGGCTTGCTTGCTCTTTTTACACTGAATCGAGCGTCAAAACATGTCATTGTCAAGAAGAATTCATGGTTTATAGGCGGTCAACCACTAAAAGGCACACACGTTAGTGCGTCTATGTCCGAAAGGCCACGCAGTGGGTGCATAGCAAGTTCGACCACATTTCACGCACATGATTTGCCGTGCATAAAGCATGCTACCAATTACGCAAATTGCAGCCACATGCGAAAGCTTCACTGACACACGCCAATTTCAGCTTTATTCGTTATAGTGTAGTAATCCATGACTCAAACTTTTCCAGTAACATCATAGAATAAGAAGTATGCACTAAGTGGTTGACGTCCGCACGAGGGACAGGATGTCACTATTGTGTTCTAATCCTGAACTCGAAGCGTAAATATCGACCAGTTTAACTGCTTTGCTGTCATAGATACAGTACGTGCACTTCTTTGTTTTCAAAACATTTGTATTATTGTAAAGATTTTGTTGTGTCAACAGTTACAACACTGGAGGCCCGTGACGTGTTTGCCTGCCTAGTTTTAGCGCCTAAAAAGTTGTCCTCCCGAGTCCAAGCTTGAACCTCCAAGCCGATCTCTTTATTTCACATTCAAACATCCTTTTTTCAACCCTCGGTTGATCAAAGGGTGTCCACACAAGCCAATCACCGGTGCGGGCTCGCATCGCCACTACCAATCGCAAAAACACTGTCATAGCAGGCACTGCATTGGAAACAAGCACGTTACCAAATATAACACGAGAGGAGATAGGTTCTCAACGTGTCACACTCTCTCCCATGTCAAGCCGTGCTGGCCTCCTTCGGCTGACGTCCGTCGGTAACCATTCTCACGTTCGAGCTCCATCGGAGTTCTCATCAAACGTTGCTTCGTAGAAGCCGCCTTAATAGCGGCGTGTACCCCGTCAGTCCATGTGCGCAAACCAGGCTTGCACGTGACAGCGAGGCGCCCTGCCATCCTAACAACACTCGGTAAGGACGTATAGCGGGGAAGGATAAGCTCGTCTCCGTGCCATCACCATGTCTTGGTCAGCCCAGTCGTCGCATCCCGCGTCATTCTCAATGGCACACGTGCGCGCCAATAATCGCTTAAACTCAGACCCCCGCACTTGGCCTGCTTCCTGCAAGATGCGCTTTTTCGTCCTAAACTGGGGCGACTTTGACGGCTCCGCTCGTGAACCGTGTGAACGAAGCAGTCTCCTTTCTTTCCAGTGCGCGGCTCTTCCGCGTTCGCGTTCGCGGAACCGATCGGCGTTGCTACCTGACACCACGCTCTGCAGCAGCCGCATTAATTGCGCAACACACAACACGCCGCTAATTGCTGCCCCATACTAACTGCTGGCAACTTGTCGCGCTATGTCCTGCGGCTGGCAGCTTATATCCTATGACTGTTGTCGTAAAAAGAACAGGCTGAATCTGAATTGAATATTTGTTTGAGAAATTTTTTTGAGCATTTAGGATGATTGGACGCTGAGGTACATTCGAAATAAAACGCATGTCACTATGATTTGCGTATACCATAAAGCAACAAAAATGGCACTTCACGCGGTATCTCTACGTGACTCCTATAGGTGCCGTATACTGCGAAGTGGAGCTTTACGCAATCTTCTGCTGTGCCTTCCGCGCATACAAAACCAGCCTGGTTTCGGTCTACGGTCATTCTGCTTTACGGGCGTGTCTCACACGTGGCTGTCGATGGGAGCAACAAAGGTGGATGAGGTCGCGGCGTCGCTGGCTTATCTCTTTATGCTGAACAATGGTTCACCTCGACACAATTCGTGACATGAATGGTATGACGAGAACCTTTGTAGTGCCAAGGAGACCTCGCTTCTATGCTAAATATATGGATGGATGTGTGAAAAGATGAGTAAAAAAAGGCAAGCGAACTGAATGTATAGTTAGGCAGCGTAGGCGCTTATAATTGTTTTCTGCTCTAACGCCTGCACGAAGACAGCTCGGTTGTCAAAGACGTCTAATAATAATAATAATAATAATAATAATAATAATAATAATAATAATAATAATAATAATAATAATATTAATAATAATAATAATAATAATAATAATAATAATAATAATAATAATAATAATAATAATAATAATACTAATAATAATAATTATTATTATTATTATAATTATTATTAGGCTCTTAGGTCCCACAATCAAGATATCTATGAGACATGCCATAGTGCCTGAAGTTTAACATATTGGTTGTCTTTAACGTGCTCTGACATCGCACAGTAAACGGGTCTCTGCTATTTCGCCTCTGCGGAATATTTTCTATTCGACGGTAGCATATGCTTGAAGTAATTTTCGAAAATTTCTTCATATAAAGTAAAGTTCGCTAGCAGTGAAGAGTTCAATAGCAAGAGGGTGAACTAGCAGCGCACGTTTTAGAGGAGAAAAGCGACTTCCTAGAGCAAAATCATTTCTGTGCAATGATTATGAGTAAATGGGCTCGTCTGAGGAGTTTTTTTTTTTTTCGAAATGTGTCATGTTCAAAACCAGGAACAGCTCAAATAAGGCTTTATTCGTACATACGTACTCTAAATCTTACTGTAAATACGCTACTAATAAATTCTTATAATAAGTAGTAATAATTAAATACTAATGTACAGGAACGTTGTAAGTATATTTATGCTTATACAGCCTTTTTTGTTGGTTCAACTTTGGAGTTAGACCATTTTGAGAAAAAAAGCTTCTAATTTTTTCAGAAGTAACAAGGCGTTAAATGTTATTTTCGGATAAAACGTTTATCAAATTATTCATGTGTTTTACTAGAAATTAGGGAGCTTGTTCCAAGTCAGTACGGGAATATTTGTGCATGCCTCTAAGACACTAAATGCATTATCATATAGTTACGTGGTGATGCCGTGGGTGAAGGGAGCAGTATAAATTAACACCGTTACTGTATTGAGCCTTCGTGCCCTCATAATCTGTGTTTTTTGATTGAGTAAATACGAACAGTCGCCGCATACCTGAACTGACGTAGCAGCAATAAAGAGTGCCGCTTTTTAGTAAAAAATCAATATAGCATCATCTTCCTTTTGTTTCCACTGAAGACATGAGAAAAGCTGGCGTGCCATGTTCTTGAACAATGAAGAACGCAGAAAATCAGAAGAAATTTATTCATCTAAGTGTTATTTCTCTGTGCTTGGTAACATGTTATCTTCACGTCATGGACCTCACCTAATGGTGTGTTATGAACCATTCCTTGCCTTTATTTACTTGCCCGTCCGATTAAACAAAATCACGTCACACATGCAATAAAGCCACTGACTGTTATGATACTTCTAGTAGCAGACCTATATCTGTTGTCACCACAA